>NC_092793.1:7668526-7701518 GCF_918797505.1 Bemisia tabaci
TTCCAGAGTTCCTCCGCTGTCCTGAGTAAAAACGCCGTATAAGCAAGCATTCGAATGTTGCCGCATTTTTATTTACTTTTGAAGAAAGTTATATGAATATTTCTCCTTGAAGTTTCCAGACTTTTTAGAAGAGATAACGTACAAAATTCCCTGAAAAATCGGAGGAGAAATATTCACAAATTTTCCTGAAAATTCGTGATTTGTCGAAGGAAATTTGGCAACGCTTGATGATTCATACAGCGCGTTCTTTCATAGCACGGCAATCCTGTCATACATTATGGTTTCCTTTGAAAATCTAATTCATCAATAACTTTCTGTATTTTTCCTCTCCAATAGCAGAACATTCTGTCAAAATTACAAGCTATAATGTTGGTTTGTTTCTCCTCGAAAAAATATAATAGAAGCACACATTTTGAAGCACCGCAATGGAGATACGTGGTTTCGCACAAAATGTTTTCTCACTCGGGAAAAATCTTTGTGCGGTGAATATCCTCTTCCGATGGATTTATGACGATTTCAAATAAAGGAAGCTTGTTCTTCTAAGGAAAATATTGAAATACCAAACCACGTATCTCTGTTTGCGACAATGCGGAATTCGTATCAAACCTTATTTTTTAAATGGATAACCAAGTACGTATCGTCAATTCTTAAAAACCTCTGGGATTTATCTTTTCTGTGCTAAATGAATTCTGAAAAAAACTTGAAGGATCGATGTTGATTTGCTCTCCTTAAAGAAATAAATAAAATAATAAAAAATAAATTAATACACCGCCAACGATTCAAATGAGCGTAAAAAAATATAGCGAAAGTGCAAAACAACGCATCTCCGTTTGCGACGCTGCGCTGTAGACTGCTCGTCGTGATGTGTTTTTCCTTTGGAAAACCAGTCAACGTAATTTTTTAAAAACTACCTTAAATTTTCTTCCCTGACGGCAGAATATTCTATTCCGATATTGTATGTATAAATTACAAGCCATAGATGGGGCCATCCATAAATTACATAAGGACTTTCCCCCATTTGTAGACCCCCCTCCCTCGATCGTAAGGCACCGTAAGGCATCCCTTACACCCCTTTAAAAATTACATGAGGCTCAACTGACCCCCCGACCTTTTTTTCAAATATAGCAGATCCAAGCATTACGTTTTCTTTGAGAAAAACAATGAAATTAGTTTAATATACAAAAATACGTGGAGCAAAACTGAAGATGTTATTTGTCTTTGAATAGGTATAACAGCATAAAGTTGACCTGAGGTTAAAGTCACTCCCCATCATCCCATGGAGTGGAGAGGAGGGAATCGAGAGAAATTACAGGCGCGTGGTCCGATCAGTCAGCAATCAGTGATGTGCTGATTTCCTCTAATTCATCTTGAATTTTATCATCAACCTGACGAAAACTGGATTTTTGCATTTTCTCTAAATATAGGGTAGAAATCTTACGTTAAGCCCAGCCCTAACCCCCCCCCCCCCCTCAAAGGCACCGTAAGGCTGTTTGAGAGCCCCCCCTCCCCTCTTTCAAGCCTTACGCAATTTATGGACGGCCTCAGTTGGCTTGGTACTTCACAGGAAAGTAAAATTGGAGCGGAAATTTTGAAACACCGCGATTGAAATAGATGATTCTGCATTTTGGCTAGTGGCTATCGAAGTGAAAATTGGACTGCGTTAAGCAGAAAGGAACCAAGCTATCAGCTATTGCCATTTCATTGGGGAATTTAATTTAATACATGAAAACTGTAGTGCAGATTTTCGCGCAAATTTCAATGAATTATCTGCTTATTACGGAGCAACTTCCCGAAAATTTTTAAAGGAATGCGTAGAAACTCTCTTGCAAACAATTAAATTGCCCAGTTTTTGGAAATAGCTGATGAGGCTTGGTTCCTTCCTGCTGAACGCGGTCCAATTTGACCGCGTTAAACAGAAAGGAACATCAGCTATTGCCAAATAGATGTATTTCTGCGAAACGGAACTATGTGCATTATGACGTAAGCCCTGAAATGCATATATACTCCTATGTGTCTCACGGCTCATATCTGAATGCACGCAGTTCCGTTTAGCAGAGATACGTCCAAATTTAATTTGGCAATTCAATTTTTTACATAAAAACGGTTGTGCAGATGTTTCTACAAATTTCAGCGAATTTTCTCCATAGTACGAAGCAAATTCCTTAAAATTTTCAAAGGAACCCACAGAAACGTTCTCTGGTAAAAAATTAAATTGCCTAGTTTTTGGAAATAGCTGATGAGGCTTGGTTCCTTCCTGCTGAGCGCGGTTCAATTATTTTGCTGTTGGACAGGATGTCCTCTTTTCCACTGACACTAATTCGAAATATATATTTAAACGCAATATCAGTCTAATTGTCATCAAACATTAAATCTACGCCTCAAGGATCAATGTTTTATAAGCGGAAACTCAACGCAAGTGACAGAACTAAAATGCGGAAAATACCGTGTCCGGCCCGAGTATGAGTCGACCCACCGTGCGACGCCAACAGAGCATTGATACAGTCCTTCACGGTAGCAGACACCTAGCACGCGTCAATCGGCCAATCAGCGGTTGAGATCGTGTGCGATACCGAAGCCAGTCAAGCCTCCCCTCTCCTCGCTCGATTAGTTCCTCACTCCTTCGCCGGCCGGCCACAGTAATCGGTACGTAATCCCTTCGCGCGTGGAACCTGTCTGAAGCATTCATGGCTTTCATCTCATAATTTCGGGACAATCGGCCGCTAATATCTTCGCGTCGTGTTAAGAATCTCGCTTGTTGTGTTTTGCGAAAACTCTCGGGTGTGTACATACGATCATGCGTCGTGGTTGATCCCTCGAATTGGATGTTCAACGCCGGTGAGCATTCTCCATTTTGACGATTTAGAAACTTCGTTCGTTTCGACTTGTGTGCCCTGCGTTTGGGTGAATCGAATGATACATCCCCAATTTCATTCGGTTTTCGTCGTTTTATCAGTGCGAGTTTCGGGTGTGAGTATTTGTCGATGAATTTCCGCGGAATTCGGTGCGTTCACCTGTTGCGTTGTTCGGAGTGCAAATCGTTCGAAATCGCGAGGTTGCCATGACGACCACCCGGCTAAGTTTCGTACTTTCTCGCGTCCCTTCGTTTTACGCAAGTGCGTTTCGTGTGTTATCCGTTGTGTTTGTTCGGAAAGGAGGGACAGTCCTTAGTCTCTCTAGACATCTGAATATTTCCCCGGTTTCGTGTCCTTGGGTTTCGCGAACGTTTCGAACGAGTGTCGCCATTAATCGAAAGGAGAATTTTGAATATCTGTTCTCCTCGTCTCATCCTTTTTGATGCTGGTATATTCGTGGCTTTGGTCCTGGAGTCAGGTTTGATTTTGAAAGTCATTTCGTGTAACTAGCTTTTATTTGAATTCTGCCCAAATTTGGTGTCATTTTTGTGTGAAATTGTACCTTTATTTTCCTCTCATTTTGTCGAAGGTATACTTAATGTGCTGATCTCGTAGAAGTCAAGGAAATGTTATATGTATCTTGCTGTTATCTTCTACATTTCTCCACTCACTGAAATTATCTATTTACCATAGGTGCTAGATTTACCCAGGCATTTTCCTCCCTCTACTTTAATTGAGCTCAGCAAAGTTTTGCCTCAATCTGAACTGAGTAAGAAGTTCGAGACATGTTTTATTTCAGAATTTTCTCCTATTTTGGCAACCCTAGTGTTTTCTGAGACTGACGTCTATCAATTTACACATCGACAGTGAGATTTTTTAAATGCATATCTGTTTATGACGTTGCAAACTTCCTGTCATATTTTAATTTTTCAAACGAGAAATACGCAAGATTATTTCTTAGAAACTTCCCTGATTTTCTACTCCGTGAGTTGAGAGAGAATGTAATGTAGGCTCACCAATGTTCATTTTTTCCTGAAAATTTCCAAAAATAGTTTCTCCGAATTTTGAGACGAAAGTGTCAAGAATGTTCATTTCATCCAAAATCCTGTATAGGGGGGGGGGGGGAGGCGAAAGTTCTTTGGAGGATGTTACAGCCAAAAAACATCACCGGAAAATTCTGGAAAATGGGCGAAATTGTTCTCTATGAGGGAAGGGAGGCTTAAAACCTCTCGTCGCATGCCTTAAAAATTGTGCGTTCAAGTAACTTAAAACTCTTACTAAAATTGATAATTCTTAAGTCAAGACAGGTCATCCCTTGCCCTGCCCGTTTGGATAATTGAGGTCTTTTGAGGAAGAGGCGTAGTAGTGAAATTTTGGGGAAAATGAGACTGTTGTTATTTCAGCTGAAAACAGTCCTCAAATATAATTCGTGGAAAATTCACGATTGAAATCCAATTTTTTAGCATCTAAATTCGAGTATAAACTTCCTTTCTGCCGCGAGGGTCTATTTAATTTTGAAACTTTAAACACATATTCCATGTACTTGGCAAAAACTGCGCCTTGCTCTGCAAGTAGCTCAATTTTAATTACTGTCGTATGGAATAGTAATTTTCGTCCTAAAATTTGTTCTTGTCCAAGGAAAGAATGCCGCAGGGTATTCACTACATGTCCATCACATTCTGGAATTTCTATTTTAATAATTATACTGTTCACCGTTAGTGCGAGGTATTTCATTAGGTTTAAATGCCCATGAGAATTTTTTTTAATGTTTGAGGAGAAAGCAGTAAAGAATTGCACTCCATTCTGCAATTAGGAACTACTATTTCTGGCTTAGTTTGAAAACAGCGTAGGTACTATTGGTTTCCCCATAGACGTATGTTTTTCACGGATGAGCCAGAAATTGCAATTCCTAATCGCATAATGTAGTCCAATTATTCAGTGCTGAGTAAGAACGCTTTATGAACCTTCAGGAGTCGCCAGATTACCTGTAATAAAATACGAGTTGACTGGAGCAAATTTTGAATATTATTCTCAAATTTTTCGGACAATTTTGTTTGCAATTTAATCCGCAATTTTACCTGAACTATCTGAAAGTTTCAAGGAGACTTACGCATAATTTTGTTTGCAATTTAATCCACAATTTTACCTGAGCCATCCGAAAATTTCAAGGAGACCTACGCATAATTTTGTTTGCAATTTAATCCGCAATTTTACCTGAGCCATCCGAAAATTTTAAGGAGACATACGCATAATTTTGTTTGCAATTCAATCCGCAATATTACCTGAACTATCCGAAAATTTTAAGGAGACGTACGCATAATTTTCCGCAAAAACACACTTGTCATCTAGGGAAATCTGGCAACTCTCGGATGTTCACAAGGCGTTCTTTCTCAGCTTGGCAGAATTGGCGGGAAGCGGAGAAAACGAACTCCGCTCAACTCGCCACGGTCGGGCCCGATTCGGCCGGATGCGGGTACGCACACACACACAAGCAACCCTTTCTAGGAATCATTTCAGTCTCCGAGGTTTTCAGCAAGGAGGTCCAACCATTCCGCCTTATCTGACTCTTTCGAGTCAATTCGTTCGCTCGCCGGCCTTCTAATCTGCCGACACGCACTTCGTTTTCACCCAACCCTCCTTCCTGTCTCCACCGAGTTGCGCAAGAAGCGCAGAATACCTCTCGCTTCATCCCCCCCCCCCCCTCCCCAATTCCCTTTTTCCTTTTCCTCGTCTATATCGACGGCAGTGGGGCGGCGTGAATTGCAATATATCGATTGTTATGCCATTTAAACCTTTGGAAAAGGATCGATATACAGTATCACTCATTTAATTATCTATCGATCATTTAACGTAACTTTTTTTCTTCAAAAAGTATTAAAAGTAAGAATTTGAAAGTATTCATTTTGGAGATGTAGAGAGGGGGAAGACATCACTAAAAATTAAAAATCGAGACTGTGCCGTTCCACGTTGAATATCGATGGTAAAATCTGCAGAAATGTTTACTTATCTCGGTTTGCGGCGTCGCAGACTCCTGTAATACATTATTGTGTACATGGCAAACTACTGGACGTTATTTTTTTTTATTTTTTTTTTGCAACATCGGTGATTTTTCTTCTCTAATAATGCATATTCTGTGAAAACTTCGAGCTATGATGTTCGTTAGGCCTCCTGTTAAAAAGTAAAATAGAGGCAGAGATTTGGAAACACCGCAACCGATATACGCATTTTCGCAGTTTTGCCGTCGATCAGTGGCGTGGCGCGAATTGCGATGTATCGATTGTTATGCCATTTAAACCTATGGGAAAGGATCGATAGACAGGGTGACTGCAGCGAACACCTCAATAATCGATTCTTTACTATAGGTTTAAATGGCATAACAATCGATACATCGCAATTCGCGCCACGCCACTGATCGATGGCGAAAATGCGTATTTCGGATGCGGTGTTTCCAAATCTCTGCCTCTATTTTACTTTTTATAAGGAGGCCTAACGAACATCATAGCTCGAAGTTTTCACAGAATATGCATTATTAGAGAAGAAAAATCACCGATTTTCAAAAGAAAAAAAAAACAACGTCCAGTAGTTTTCCATGTAGATAATATTGTATGACAGGAGTCTGCAACGCCGCAAACCGAGATAAACATTTCTGCAGTTTTACCATCGATTTTCAACATGGAACGGCACAGTCTCGATTTTTAATTTTTAGTGATGTCTTCCCCTCTCTACATCTTCAAGATGAATACTTTCAATTCTTACTTTTATACTTTTGAAGAAAAAAAGTTACGTTAAATGATAGGATGATTGAATTTCGTAGGGTGCCTCAAGTGGGGAAAGAGAAAATCGATACCGAAGGTCAAGAATGACAAAAGTTCGAAAAGAAGTACCAATGTCTGAGAGAAGAACTCTAATCCTGCTTCTTGTAGATGAAATAAACTGCATTTTTGTTGCAATTTGGAACCACGATTCCTGACTTATTCGTAAAAACCTCGTATGTGCACAGGGAAACTAATGGTACATACGTTGTTTTTTAACTGAGCCAGAAATTGTAGTTCCTAATAATTGCTAAATGCAGTCCATTTCATCTGCAGGTAGCAAGAACAGATTTCCTCCCTCAATCATTGGCAACCATTTTTCACATTCCTTTTTTTCACACTTTTGTCATTCTTGACCTTCTGTATCCACTTTCCATCTCCCCACTTGAGGCACCCTACGAAATTCAATCATCCTATCATCCAAGGTTACTTTTTTTTTTTTTTTTTTTTTAGTGTAACTCTTTTTGGAAACCAGTACCTTTGAACTTATATAATTTAATTGTGTTTATTTTTGTTCAATGTTTCTTTTATATGTGATTGTTTCATAGGTGATTCCATGGACGCTATATTTTGTGTCAGGACGACATGCAATATATCGCACCGATTAGGTCCATTGTTTCAGCTACTCTTGCTTTTTTCTTTCTATTTCAGGTTTTTAGACCTTGAGTGGGTGAAGATTGATCCCCCCATCGAATGGATGAAGTCGGGGGGGGGGGGAGGGCGCTATAGAACGGAATGTGTGTAAGGAGGGGGGGGGGGGGGTCAACGGGAATTAGAGTAAGTGTATGTGATTTGTTGGGCGGTCGGATGGGCAGTTGGTCGAGCATTCTGTCGATTGTTTTTTTCTGCGGAAAAAGCCTTCGAGAGATCGTTCGACTTACTGCCCATCTGACGGTTTGACAAACGCCGAGTGCTGAGTGCATGTGGTTTGTTGGATGGTCGGTTGGGCAGTTAGTCGAGCAGTCTGTCGATCGTTTTTTCTCGGAAAAAGCCTTCGAGAGATCGTTCGACTTACTGCCCATCTGACGGTTTGACAAACGCGTGAGTGCTGAGTGCATGTGGTTTGTTGGACGGTCGGATAGGCAGTTGGCGAGCAGTCTGTCGATCGTTTTTTCTTCGGAATAATCTTTCGAGGGATCGTTCGACTTATTATCCATCTGACGGTTTGACAAACGCTGAGTGCATGTGGTTTGTTGTCGCTGAGTGCATGTGGTTTGTTCGGCGGTCGGATGGGCAGTTTGTGGAGCAGTCTGTCGATCGCTTTTTCCTCGGAAAAAGCCTTCGATGGATCGTTCGACTTGCTGCCCATCGGACGGTTTGACAAACGCTGAGTGCATGTGGTTTGTTATCGCTGAGTACATGTGGTTTGTTGACGCTGAGTGCGTGTGGTTTGTTAACGCAGATTGTATGTGGTTTGTTGCCGCTGAGTGCATGTGGTTTGTTGGATGGTCGGTTGGGCAGTTGGTCGAGCAGTCTGTCGATCGTTTTTTCCTCGAAAAGAGCCTTCGAGAGATCGTTCGACTTACTGCCCATCTGACGGTTTGACAAACGCTGAGTGTGACGCATGTGGTTTGTTGGACGGTCGGATGGGCAGTTGGTCGAGCAGTCTCGTCGATCGTCTTTTCCTCGGAAAAAGCCTTCGAGGGATCGTTCGACTTACTGCCCACCTGACGGTTTGACAAACGCTGAGTGCATGTGGTTTGTTGGACGGTCGGATGGGCAGTTGGTTGAGCAGTCTGTTGATCGTTTTTTCCTCGGAAAAAGCCTTCGAGAGATCGTTCGACTTACTGCCCATCTGACGGTTTGACAAACCGTGAGTGCATGTGGTTTGTTGGATGGTCGGATGGGCAGTTGGTTGAGCAGTCTCTTGATCGTTTTTTCCCCGGAAAAAGCCTTCGAGAGATCGTTCGACTTACTGCCCACCTGACGGTTTGACAAACGCTGAGTGCATGTGGTTTGTTGGACGGTCGGATGGGCAGTTGGTTGAGCAGTCTGTTGATCGTTTTTTCCTCGGAAAAAGCCTTCGAGAGATCGTTCGACTTACTACCCATCTGACGGTTTGACAAACCGTGAGTGCATGTGGTTTGTTGGATGGTCGGATGGGCAGTTGGTTGAGCAGTCTCTCGATCGTTTTTTCCCCGGAAAAAGCCTTCGAGAGATCGTTCGACTTATTGCCCATCTGACGGTTCGACAAACCGCGAGTGAATGTACTCGTAGCTCTCGTTACACCATCAGGTTACGATCATTTACTTCCATCATTGCTGAGTCAGCGATGACTTGATTTGATGGGAGCTTGAGCGTAATCACTTGATGTAACGAGCGCTTTTGTATCATGTAACTTGGCTGGGAGGCCGTTTCGTTTTATGCACCATCCACCCTGGACACACCTGCCGTCGAGTGGCAAAGTCCGCGGTTCGAACTCCCGCCGGAGCTGGCCGCAGGCCGTCGCGTTTTGCGTTATTGCCGTGATTTGCACGTCGCGCCAAAAACGCTCGGGTTCTGTGCCGGGTTCCGTGTCGGGGCCCGGAATGGAACCCGGGTCAAATGGAACTTTTCCGGGGCCGAGCACCTACCTCTCACCCTTTATTAAAGGCACCAATTTTCATTCCGGGAAAACTCTGCATCGGCTTTGCGTCCCACGGTCTATAAGTACCACTGAATAAATCAATTATTTTAAAAAAAAAAAAAAAAAAAAAAAAAAAAAAAAAAAAAAAAAACTCATCGTTTTTACTTTAAATTTTTTAAGTCTTTATTTAGTGCCTTAATAAAATCTTGAGTGAACGTGGAGAGCTTTTTTGACAATAATTGACTTATGTCATCTAAGTATATGTTTTTACTGCTTGTGTTAAAATTCCTATCAAGAAACATCACTTTTGTGTCCTACAGAAAAAAGCGACGACTCACTTGCGTCCCGCAGTATATGGTTACAATATTATTCGCTTTATGAATTGCAACACTGTATGAGATTTCTTAGGGCCTTAAAGCGTTTTGAAGTGAAGTATGAAAATTCTCACCGAATTTAATTGAGAATAGTAAAATATATGTATGTTTGACTACATATTATAGAGTTGACAGAAACTTCTAATTCTGCTTTGCTTTTTGTTCTTAAAGGAGAATGTAAGAACTTTCTAATCCCCTTGGTCTTCGTCTAGAAAAATAAATAATTTATTGATAGTTTTACAATATCTTAACCTTCGCGGATCGAAACCAAGACTCGACGAGGAAAATGAAGCCGTGGAGAGGAATCCACAGTAAATTATGTTTTTGGCCTCAGTAAAAAGTAGAATAAATAAATTCTGTAATTTGAAGACTGATTGCGAGGTATGAACTCTGCTCCTTTTGCCCCTCGCTGTAGGTATCAACAATAAAAATCACGAACTTCGCCAGATCTTTTACGAGATAAAAAGTGCTCACGATAAGTCAGAATAAATGCACAGTGTGACGTTGCCGGCTTGCAGCTTTTCGTATTTTCCTACTTTTTTTACGCGGGACGCAAATGATCTTTCAAAATGGACCACGGGACGCAATTTCGATGCAGCCCTCGAAATTTTGTTTTTAAACTTTTTATTGAATATGCCCTCTTATACAGATATAAATATGCTTACATTATTATTATATAAGATATTTTTACTACTACTACTACTACTACTACTACCACTCCTATTACTACCACTACTAATTTATTTACCTTTGCTCAGGGCCGCTCGAGGGAGAGTGGGGGGGGGGGGGAGGGCTAGGCTCTAATCTCGGGGCCCGGCTCACCGGGATCAAAGTGGCTCCAGCGGCTCTGAAATTTTTATTTTTTTATTTATTTATTTATTTTTTTTTTAAAGTTTTATTCAAGATTTCGCCTACTACAAAAGTAATAAGAAATTTACAATTTAATTACAATTTTTATGGCACCGAAGCAATGTGTTAATCCGTCTCGGGACCTCACGAGTGAGCATAATTTTTGCGTTTTTAACAAAGTTTGGGATCCCCACTCGTAGTCTCACGGTCCCCTCTGGTACATCTCTTCTATCAATAATTATTGTTGGCCATGTTTGGCAATTGAGGAAGTCAAAAGTGCACTTATTTTACCTTCAATTTTACAAATTTACTGGGGAAGTCTCCTCTGACTTCCCCCTTCCCAGGCGGCACTGGAAAAAAACACATTGGTTCTAGAGTCCAGACTCTTGAAAACATTGACAAGCAAAAATTACTCTTGATTCAATCAGATTTTTGCTTGAATCAAAAGGAAATCCGCTCAAATTAAGAGGCTCGGTTCTTGATTTAAGCTTAAAATCCGATTGAATCAAGAGTATTTTTTCATGTCGATGTTTTTAAGAGTCTGACTCTAGATCCAATGTGTTTTTTTTCCAGTGGGGGTTTGCCCCCTGACAACCAAGTGGCCCATCTTTTTTCATTTTTTCCGGAGCCCATCTGTTGTTGCCTTTCATATTTTTTGCGTCTTACATACTGACCACGGAGGGGTTTCGTAGCCCTAAACAATACCTGAACATGTGTTTTAGTTTGGATCAATATATAAACATAAATGCTAGATTTTTTTAAAATTCAAATTTTTCTACTTTAATAGCGCGATAGAGCAATTTACATGAACTTATGGTTAAAGTTACTAGCTCATGGAGGTAACACATTTCCAACTTTAACGCGGAATCCTCAAGGCAAAACCGTTTTGAACGATCAATATATAAACATAAAAGCTAGATTTTTTTAAATTCAAATTTTGCTACTTGAATAGCGCGATAGAACAATTTGAACTTGTCGTTAAAGTTACTAGCTCATGGAGGTATCACATTTCCAACTTAACGTGGAATCCTCTAAGCAAAACCGTTTTGAACTTATCTTTAAAAATAAACTCAATTAATAAGTTTAAATTGATTAGAGAGATCAATCATAGCTTACTTGATACTTTTCATCGATGATCTTGAGATATAGCAAAGGTAGCGTTCATAAATTACGTAACGCACTTTTCCGGTAATTTTGACCCCCCCCCCCCCCCCCCCCGCTTGCCACCTGTATACTTAACGCTATGCAACGCAACCCCGAACCCTCTTAATAATTACGTAACTCTTGATAGCCTCCCTAGTGAAGATCCCAAAAATTGTGGGAGACTGTTGAAAATAAAGCTGGATCAAATTTCAAATATTTTTAATGATAATGTGACGCATAATGTCAAAGAAAGGAGAATGAAAAATTTTGGATTTTTTGCGTTTTTAACCAACAGAGAGGGTTAAGTAACGCTGGCACTGAATCTCCTCCCCCAAAGCGTTGCGAAATGTATGAACGCTACCAAAGACTGTGAACATTTTGAATAGGGAAGAGTTTTATGCATCACACCGATTTGCATCCTGATACTTGACCTTGAGACGTTCATGACCCAGATTGCAATATATGAGTTTAAGGAAAGCACGGAAATGCGGAATATTGCTTAACTCAAAATAATTTAACTTAAACATTGTGAAGCTCAAAGATTCTGGAAAAAATCCGAAGTAGTATCATTCAAGGTCGCCTCAAGGGAAGGGATCTGAATGTTTCAGCTTGTTTTTGTGTTTTTTAAAGCGAGAATAGAAGAGAAAAGCTCCCGTATACTTGATCATTCGGATGCTTCTGATCTCGATTTGCTGTCGTTTCATTGCCTTCCCCAATCCATGATTTGGGATGGAAATATTAGTAGGTAAAATGGCGAAGTCCATCAGTATCCCGCCCCCTCTAGAATCTCTGTATTTTAAACACGGAGATTCCTTGGTGATTTTTGACTCAAATAGTCGCCTTTGGTTTCAGCTCCGTTTAAATTTTGGTCTCGCGTCTTCATGCACTTGAAGTTTTCTAGGTTACCACGAAGTATTTCGTGTCATCGGTGTGCGGCGCTTTTGTTCTGTCAGTTACTCTATGTTAGACAGGAATTTTATCTCAAACTTACGGTTAGTTCTACAAAATCGTATTATCGAACTGCAGGCTGATTATTGAGATTGATAGACAAAGCGATAGACAAAGAAGACATAGGGAGTTTGGAGCTATCCTATTGGTTAAAATGGTTGAGTCCTATAGACTGAGGGAGAAAATGATGGACTAACTATCGGGTCCCTCGTGGGTTGTCGTTAGTTAGTCTATTGCCTACGTCCTTTGTCCATTGCAACCACCCGCTTCCACCTATAGGATCGCTCCAAATCTCTTTTGTCTTATTTGTCTATAGCTTTGTCTATCAATTTCAATAATCGGCCCGCTGGACAAGTTACGCGGTTCTTTTCTGTTTGGAGCTCACTTTAGTTTGGTGTAAAGTTTGAATCAAATTGGCGGAGTCGTTATTTCAGAGTAAACTTCATGGATAATGTTCTTCAAGGAAAGACACTCTTAATTTTGAATCTGGCTTTTAAGGTTATACTTAATGAAGCATAGATTGGCTGTCTATTTGGCAGAGGGCAGGTTTTTGTGTATTTTCGTTAATGTTAACAGTTACTCGTTGGACTTTAAAATGTTAAAATTTTGAAATTAAACAATTCACTCCCCCGTGTCGTCCTCGTTCTCATTTCGAAATGCGTCTCTGTTTTTTAGAAAGTCTAAAAGCACAGACGGAACTTATTTGGGGTCGAGTTTAGTGTAATGTGATAGTAAAAGCATTCAAAGTTGCTCCTGAGACGACTCAAATGTTTCAAAATTTTCTTCGAGGCTAGATAAATCTCCTGAACTCCCCTTTTGAACTGCAGAGGAATCCAACCAATCCCCTTTGACGGGGTGTTTTTTTATGTTCCCATGACGAGGTATTCTTCTACCCTCCCCCCTTTTCAAAATGGTTCCACTTCCGCCCATGCATAGCAGCTCTAATGTTCATCAGGATCCTCTCGGTACCAACTTTCATTAATTTGACGTCTCACTTGTAAAAATTCGGTGCCAGTAACCCTGTGCTTTCTTACTCAGTTTGCAAGAAAATTATTATAAGTACCAAATTTGTCACATTTCTGACGTTATTAAATATCTTCATGTAAGTAAGTAACTGACATTGAGGGTGTGCAGCCCACTAGTTTTGAATTAAAGCTTGCGTTCCATGCAAACGTAGCAAGTCTGACAGCGAATCTTGACTCGGACGCCTGATTTTCCTCTCCAAGTTTTCGCTTTGCGAATAATGCAAGCATTAGCTGTATTTAGTTTTTTCTGTATCTATGTACATGAACGCGGTTTTTGAATTATGGAGGAGAATGTAGAGTAGATAGCAAGGAAGTAATGGCAAATGGAAACGTTCGAACTTAATTCGTATGGTGATGATGAATTTCTTTTGACAGCGGCATTACTAAAATTGAATGTATATATATTTTTATTATGTGTCTATTGTTAGATTTTTACTGAATCATCGATGAAAACCCGTGTAAAGTTCATTTCCTCCACTTAGAATAAAAATGCGTGAATGTTGTATATCACGTAACGCATGTTGTATCTTCACTGGTTCGCGCATTCAGGAAGAATTGATAAATGTACATTTTAATTGGATTACATTTAGCAATAAGGACCCACTCTCTCTGACACTTCCATAAAATCATCTTTCTGCATAGGGAAATCAGTGGCACATATGTTGTTTCTAAAATGAGCGAGCAATAGTGGTTCCTTGTTGCAAAATGTGGTCAAATTGAAAGTTAATTTTTCCCATCCGTAGTGTTTAAATAGTTACTCCGGATTTTAATCAACATCTCTGATTGGTCGATCAGCTTGATTTTTTTTTCTTTCGGTAGAAAATACTTATGAGACCAAGTTTCCGGAATTTCGATCTGAACTGGTCGCAACATATATAGTACAGTAAATTGAAATTTTATTATGTTGTAGACATAACTTATGTGAAAAATGTGTCGAGCTCAGACTGAGCTAGGGACATAAGAATAGTCTTAGAAAGACCAAAATTGCTTTCTGTAATATTTGAGGAAGATTACTTTTTAATTTTTCGGGAATTTCTTCGCCTCTCTTTCTTTAAAACTCTACTTTTTTATGGCAAAAGAAGGCAACTTTAGTCACACATTAAAAGTATCCTCTGAAAAATAATACATGAAGCAATTTTGATCATTTTTTGGTGCAAACAGAACCAGAGATCTTTCTACCGCCAGCTTCAAAAAACTCGCGAAAATTGATTTTGGAAGAACACGTAGGCCAATCTATAAAAATATTCCCAAGTATGTTCATGGGACCTATAATCAAGATAAAAAAATTGGTAGTAATGTCACTTTTCTCAGTAGCGTCTTCCCATACATCTAGAAATGAAAGCTAGTTAGAAAAGAGGTAAAAATAACAGTAATAAAATCGAATATTTGGAAGTTCAACTCTGGTACCCCCTCAAGGTACCACTTGCCTAACCGTCAGGGGCTGTCGACGGATGTTCATTGCGTCCCATGGGAATCAATATTATCACAAAGGATGGTCATTTTCATGCTCTGCCTAGCGTCCAGAGGCGGCTCCAGCCACTTGGCAACATTGCTTTTCTCTATTTAAACCTATGGAAATGTATCGATTCCTGGAGGGGCCAGGTGCTTCGACAAGAATCGATTATTTAACATAGGTTTAAATGAAGGGAATCCGGTGTTGCCAAATTGCTGGATCCGCCTCTTCTAGCTTCATTTCTAAATGCAGTCGAGGAATCATGTTTAGTTGAGAAAGATTTTCCCAAGTCGGTATTTCAACTACGTACGTATAAAGACGGGACAAAAAACTCGACACTCTCCTAGGCACTGAGATAGACCACAATTCTTTTTTCAGTTATAATCAGATCAGTTATAAATGCACCTATTCAGATAGAAGAACTAATGGCAAAAATGTTTTCTCTGAAATGAGCCAGAAATAGTAGTTCTCTTTTACAAAATTAAGTTCCATTTTCGTGTCCCTTGTGGCACTGAAGTGTATATAAATGCCTAACTTGCAGGGGCTGTCTGCAGCTATATTATTCTACTGTGCTAAAGAATAACGCCGTAAGAGCCTTCGGGCGTTGCCAAACTTCCTCCGATACAATATCAATTTGCCAGGAAACTTGTGGATATTTGTCTACCAATTCCTATTTTGGAATTTCATTCGCAACTTAATCTACAGTTTTTGAAAATTTTAAAGAAAAATATCCACAACTTTTCCTGAAAAGGAATGTTTTTGAGGAGAAGGTGTGGCAACATCCGGATGTTCATGTGGGTGTTTTCCCCACTACGGCAGTGTTGTATATTGTTCATAAATTAGTGCCGTTTCTTCCCGGTCTTAGGGTTTCATGCCAAACATCCCTATCGTCGCAACGTTTCCAGCCCTTTTCCCATCTCTTCGAGTGTACTCAAGGGAGTTTCAACCAGATGTCGTTTCAACCATTCTGCGAAAACAGCAATCGAGATCGCGTATGCCAACGATCAAGTACTATAAAAATACTGCCGCATCGATTTCGCTCGAAACTTAATTCTCCAATGAAAAACGCACGGAAACCGTCAGTGATCCCAAAGATGTTTTCCGTTGTCCATCTCTGAGAGAAAATGATGGTCACAAGTTCGGATTTCGCTCACATGCTCACAAAATACGTTCTAATACAAAGCTCATGGGAAAATTACAAGGATATACTGTGATCCAGGGTTGGCTAAATTTTACTCTTAAATCAAGTGAAACACTGCTCAAGTTCAGGTCAAACTATTGATCAAAATCATTAAGGTGGCGAAAAATTCATAAACCGGTGAAAATATCCAATTGAGATAGCAGCCATCGCCGGAAACGGCGTACTCGATAGTAAGCGCTATCCAAGCAATCGACGCTTGTGTTGGATGATGCAATGCTTGAAGTATTCATACGATGTTGCAGGCGCTCCTAACGGCCCATGTAGACTTCGTTGGTGTTTTACGAGACTGTTCGAAAGCACGGTGTCCGTAACTCTAGACTGTGTCGACATTCAAAGATAGGGCAACTCCTGAACTTACAATTAATCTCGAAAAAGTTTCGGTTTCCATCAAATTGCTAATGGGGCATTACTCGAGGCTCTCAAGTCTGAAGACAACACCTCAGTCGGTTCTTATCTCCAATACGTTGTTTCAGCACTTGATATTCGCTGAGCCAGCTACGACGCAAAGATTTGATTCTGGATGCCCAACTATACTCGAGTCGTCGTCAAAATTTGAAAGATTGCACTACGCTTGTTTTCTCTTCCCTCGCCGATGAAAGCAACGTCCGTGCCCAGAAATCCGGGAGCACAGGCGGATCGCCACTCGGCGATCTTCAATTTGAAAACTGAAATTTCGCCTTTTCAATCTCGGACCCTGAAAAAGAAAACCGTTCCACGAATTTTAGTCTGCAGAATCCTAGGCCCAAGGACTCAGCCGCTTGGGTTGTAGCAACGACTGATGACGCACGAACCGTTGATCAAATCAACACAGCACGATAAACTGAACCTTTTCTTCCGGAATTGAACATCTCATCAGCTCGCTGACTTTCAACGAAAATCTCATCGACGCCACAGTTTCATCGATGTCACAAGTTCATCGTTCGGAAGAACGCACCCACCAACATTGATGCCTCTTGCGCCAAGTCAGCCTCTCCCTGTTGACAGGCATGCTGGTCCCTTAATTGAAGCAGCCTCTCCCTGTTAACTAGCAAGCTGATTTGGAATTGAGACGTCGCGGACCTGACTCCATTTGCTTTTCTCTTGACGATTTCTAGATGCGGAAAAGCTAATCGGAATTGTGCGCCAAGTCAGCCTCTCCCAATTGACAGGCATGCTGGTCCCTTAATTGAAGCAGCCTCTCCCTGTCAACTGGCAAGCTGATTTCGAATTGAGACATTATGGACATGATTCTATTTACTTTTCTCTTGGCGATTTCTGCGGAAATTGCTTCTTTTCATTTTTTCTAATCTCGTAAAAACTTGGAAAAAAACGAAGAAAAACTGTACTTTTAATTACGGTTATTGCTCTCATTGCCTGGCCGAAATCGCCGCACTGTGTGCGGGCAGAGACGAAACAGTCATTGAGAGTAATTAAAGTTTCATTGGTAGGATTATGAATGTCCGAAATCTAACCACTGAAACGCAAGGAGCAGCTAGTCTGAAAAACCGGAAATCTTTGATTCTATTTACTTTTCTCTTGGCGATTTCTAGATGCGGAAAAACTCATCGGCATTGTGGACCAAGCCAGCCTCTCCCTGTAGACAGGCATGCTGGTCCCTTAATTGAAGCAGCCTCTCCCTGTCAACTGGCAAGCTGATTTCAAATTGCGGCCTCTTTCCGTTTTTAACTAACAAGCCAAAAGTTGCGGCTTCAAGCAAGCCGACTGCAAAGAGTCCTCATAAACATGACTCCAACAATGATGGGGCCCAACATGCGGTCCCTAGCAGAGTCATTTCATGCCAAATCAGACTAATAATCGGCACTGTTAGACCTGACTCCATCAGAATCGGATGAAATTTGGCTCTCTCATACTGCTCACTGACCTGAGTTGAAAAACATCAATTTAAATGTTCTTTCGATACCTCTTTCAATTTTTGTCGAGCTTGAAACTTTGGGAATATTCACAGACATGGCACGACGTGACGCATGACGCTGATCAAATCAACACAGCAGTACGAATTAAAATCAAGGCAAGTGCCCTATTTTATCCGAAAAAATAAGAAAAGCTCGCTGTTTTTGTTACAAATGTCAGAGACTTCACAATTTAGTCGCTTGGTAAAAATGCGCACCCACCAACACGTGTCAACGTCCATGGACCTTTTATTCGTCATTCGAGCAAGGCGGCGCTCTTCGCCGTGGACTACATGCCATCATGAGCGTTTCACTTGAGAAGTATTCTCTACTGAGTCAGCGATTCGGTGCGCGTATCAAATGTCATGCTGATAAGGAAAACCTATAAGAATTCTTCGATGAACTCGGCGGTTCGAGTGGAGGGCTTTTGGAGCCCCTTTGGACTATTTGTTAGAAGCAGCCGAACTGAAATGTGCCAGCTATTCACATTCAGGGCTATGCCTTCTCGCTAACGAATGTTAACGGTGGACCAAGAGAAACACTCGAGTAGTTCACTCAAGATGGGAGAAGGAGAAGAGGATGACTACGAATACACTGAAGATTCGGATGGAGTGGTGCAGATGAAACGGCATGGAACCCAAGAAGTAACAGAATTTGCTCCAGCGAATTCGCGTAGTACTTTCATAGGAAAAGTAGTTTTGAAAGCTTCCGCATCGTATATTTGCACGAAAGTCTCTCGCTGATACCGTGCTGGCAAATTCAAACGTTGAATTACTTTCGAACTTATTTACGATGCTGAAGTTTTGTTTTAGATTTTATCTCTATTGTACATGATTGTTTGCTCATCGTGTTCAAAGTAAACCAAGAAAAATTTAAAAAAAAATTGCAGAAAAATTGATAACAAAGAAGTGAAAGGGGAAAAAACGAAAAAAACTAAGACAAGAAAAAAAATGAAAAAACGATAAAAACAAAAAAAAAACACAAAAAACAAAAAAACAAAAAACAAAAAAAAAACCCAAAGGAACAAAAAAAAAAACAATAAAAAACAAACAAAAAAACAAAAAAAACAAAAAAAAAAACAAAAATAAACAAAAAAACAAAACAAAAAATGAGAGAAAGAACTGAAAAAAGTAGACTTAGTGTAATTCGTTTTAGGTTTACCTGTTTGTAATGAACTTTGCAGCAAAGAGCCGAAAGACCATGGGTATATTTCTGTTGTTTCGATGCGTCGAGTAAAAACTTGAATATTTTCCGTTGCTAAGTATTTAATGTCAACCATAGGAGAATACTCAATTGAAAATCAATAGACGTTAAAATTGACCATTTATAATAACCGCTTAATGGGCCGCTGTACATGGTCTCAAGTAAAAAACAACGATACTTATGCACCCTCTTCAAAATCTTAGGTTAAAAATTATTCACACAACGGGAAGTTTGAAAAGTAGACTCTTAAACTTAAAAAAATCGAGGACTTCTAACACAGATAGAATCAAAATTCCATCATACAAAAGGTCTTATTTTTATTCTTTTCTTTCAACCAATTCAATTTTAAATTTGTTTATGTTGTCAAAAGTTTGATTTCCAGACTTTCCATTGAGTGATTCGTTTTTTTCGTGACACTATGAAGAAAAAACATGCTGCGTAGTGGTTTAATTCATGCCTTCGAAAGGCATCCTGCTTCCTTGATATAGGAGGCAGTTTGCAACGAGGCATTCAGATCTAAAAATCAGAAGTAGCTCTTTTCGAGAAAGAGTAAATTAGGTTCCATTTTTTTCTTTTTTTCTTGTTAAAAAAAATTAAACCCGGTCGGTCGGCTCGTATCTGCTATTGTGTATAAGTATCTGTAAAGCATTAGAGAACTCCAGTAAGGTCATATGTTTGTCTACTACTCAATGCTATAATACAATTTTTTAAGTAAAGTGCATGCGAATTGGACTGCATTTTGCAATTTGGAACTATAAATTCTGGCTCATCTGAAAAAACTTTTATTCGTGTGCATTGGGAAACTAATGGCACATACGATGTTTTTAAACCGGGCCAGAATTTATAGTGTCTAATTGCAAGACGCAGTCCAATTAATGATTACCGTTGAGAAATTCATCATCACCAAAGTTGCCAGCACACGGATTAATCTTCGTTTTATCTGTGCCTCTACACTTCGCTATTACAAGAACCTCGCTCATCAGTAGTTAACAATCTACCATTTAAACCCATGAAAAAGGATCGATTATAATCGTGTTTGGAACGAACACCTTAACAATCGATTCTTCATCATAGCCTTAAATGGAGAAATGTCGATAGTCGATAATTCACGCTTCGTCGTTGCATTTACTCTTTTGGGAGATTCTAGGTGTGCTCGTGATGCTGCCCAGAGGCGGATCCAGCAATGTGGCAACACCTAATTCCCTCCATTTAAACCCATGTTAAACAATCGATTCTTGTTGGAGCACCTGGCCCCTCCAAGAATCGATACATTTCCATAGGTTTAAATGGGGAAAGGCAATGTTGCCAGTTTGCTAGATTCGCCGATGATGCTGCCTCGTCCATTTTTTTTTTAAAAAAATGACAGAAGTCAAACGAAACGAATTGTCGCGTTTTAAAATATCGACGGTGTAAGTCGGCAATCTTATAACTCGTTTGCGGTGTCTGAAAATCTCCGCCTTTACGTTATTTTTTTTAAAGGAGACCAAATTTACATCATTCCTTGAAGTTTTTGCAGAATTTTCTTGGCACATGCAGAGAAGAAAAATCACGGCAGCTTTAATGAATTGCCGTTGAGTAGTTTTCCGTTTAAAAAATAAAGTATGATAGGAATTCTGCGACGTCGCAAACAGAGTTATGTGATTGCCGACCTACACCGTTGATATGTAATGTACAAATTCAGGTATAACTCTCATTGGCGGGCCGAAATCGCCGCATTGTATGCGGGCAGAGACGAAACCGTCGATATGTAATGTACAAGTTCAGGTATTACTCTCATTGGTGGGCCGAAATCGCCGCATTGTATGCGGGCAGAGACGAAACAGTCAGCGAGAGTAATTAGGCAAGATACTACTCTGCGGAAAAATCAAGGTCAAAAATGAAAAAAAAAAGCTCTTAAGTCACCGAATGAATTCTCATGAGTATCAGTGCAAGATTGAGGTGGGAAAGTTTTCAGCTCAGGCGGAAGCATTGGCATATTGGAGTATTTACCAATATTTTCAGCAGTCCATACCTGTATATATGTTTATTTTCCAATATCCTTACATGGTTACTTGAAAAAGCTCAAATTTTCTTACATTCATCAAATAATAGTTAGATGATAACATCAAAATGCAATTTTGAAATTAACTTAGAAAATTAACAAATAAAGTCCCTGATGAAAGTATGCAGGTGATTATGAAAGGTTTCATCAGTGATTTGCCTTGATTTCTTCGCAGAGTAATGTTGCCGTGCTAAGGAAGAACGCCGTATGAGCATTCGAGAGTTCCCTCGATAAAATATGCATTTTTGACGACATTCATGCACATTTTTCCTCGACATTTTCAGATATTTTAGATTAATTATCTGAATTAGATAAAATTGTCTGAAACTGTTAGAAAAAAATATTCACAAATTTCTCAGTAATTTCGGTTTTTATCGAAGGAAACTTGGCAACGTCTGAAGGCTCATACGGTGTTTTTCCTTAGCACAGCAGATTATGGACCCAGCTCTACAGTATTGGGGTCACTGTCTTAACATTTTTAACATGAAAATAGGTAAGAAAATGCCATTAGTACATGATCCATTAATATCAACTAGATTAAAATTTAATTTTTTTTCTAAATTGATTTTGCATCTCGAGCACATCGATACTCTCCCCTGAAGATCGTGGTGTCTGAAGGCCTTCAAAACCATCAATGTCAGCACTTAAAAAAAAAAAAAAAAAAAAAAAAACCCAAGAATTTAAGTAGAATTTATTGAAAGACTGAGTATTTCTGATTAATTCATAATAATTGAACTGGCTCATGCGGAAATTGCTGCTTTTCATTTTTTATATCTCGTAAGAAATGTAAAAAAAAAAAACCGAAGAAAAACTGTACTTTTAATTACGGTTATTGCTCTCATTGCCTGGCCGAAATCGCCGCACTGCGTGCGGGCAGAGTCGAAACAGTCATTGAGAGTAATTCAAGTTTCATTGGTAGAATCATAAATGTCCGAAATCTAACCACTGAAACGCAAGGAGCAGCTAGTCTGAAAAACCGGAAATCTTTAAAGATGTAAAAAAAATGAAATCAGCAGTGTTCGCAAGAGCTGACTCAATTTATATCTGGTAAATTGAGCACCTTTAGATTATTGGATGCATCTATGAATAATTTTCGGACATGAATGATTCTTTTTTGTTTTTTCCTCCATTTACGTCAACACCGATTAGAGACGATAATTTTTTGATCGCTCACGGATTTATTATGGCTTGTTCTGCACAACCTCTAATGTTGCGTTTGGATCCTGACAGACATCGGAGCGCTATAGTTACAGTAAAACACCCCTCTCTATGTATCCTAACAACTTAGGACTCTAAAATCAAAACATTTTTATGTCATTTAGCCTTGACTTTCGTTTGAAATGCAAAAACTTAGCTTTTTCTTCCAGTTCAAGCCATTTATGTACTTTTACCGAATCTTTATCCTTTTTTCTTCGAATCTTTTCTCATTCGGAAACGCTGTGGCAGTCCCATCTCTCAAGTTCTTTATGAGAACAGCTGTTGTTTGATTTTCAAACCGAGGGAATTTGTCGTCAAGAACATGAGTGGACAGGATGACTATTATAATTCAGTTTTCAGGTTAACAACATAATGTTTTTACCTGTCTGTCGTTATCGCGCCTTTTTATCGATTTAATTTTTTCATTTTTGCTTTATCAAAGGAGGCACTGTCTCTCTCGGTGCTTAAGGCAAGTCGCTGGTTGTTGCGCGTTCTTAAGAATCGGTCGCGTTCTTATAGGCTATCTGGTTAAGTGTAACGTTTGATTACCAATTTCTCACCTGGAAATTAATATTCTCGCCCTTATTTTGCCTGATTTGTGTCCCCGTGTGTTCTGTCGCACATCACTGTAGCACTAAATCAGCAACCCAAATAATGAGAAAGTAAGCTCTTTTCTGCAGCTCCGTTGCAGAGATTTTTAAGCTCCTGAGTCCTTGTGTCGAAGTTTTTATTTCATACCCGGTGGAGGAGCCAAACATTTTTTACGGGAAGGGAGGTATTTGTTATTTTGTTATAACTCAAAATTTTAAATGAGAAGGGGGGGGGGGTTCCAAAAATCTCGACTTCTTCTCTCTTCCCATACAACTGTTGTCGTTTCGAAAGTACAAGTAGCTATGAATTTGATCTCTTATTTAATATATCGGTTTCATTTTCATCATAATTTTCTACACGAATCATATTTACGCTCTTTTTTCATGATCTGTTATTCCGGAAAATAAAATCGTTTAGAATTGTCACTCCTATTCCTAAAATTGATTAAATGATCACTGAAGCTCCGTATCTAAAAATAAACGCACATTTTTCCTCGAGCTGTTAGTGTGAGCGTTGTCAGATTATTAGCATTCACATTCATTTACATTCCAAACTTAATTCTTGCAAGTGGTCATTGTAATTTAAAAATGTTTCGGTTTTTTCTCTCTCTTATTTTTCTTTCTAATTCCCATATTTCAAGTAATTTCGTTAGCTAAATGGTCCGTAAGAATTGTGCACTTTTGACGCGCACCATATCCTGTGGAAACAGAATAAAATGAAAGAAATCATGCATTTGACTGTCGTAATGCAAATTTACATATCTGACATTACAACGTATGACATCACTACTGACTCCTCTTCTTTCCCTATATATATGTTATGTAGTAATGGTAGTAGTAGTAGTAGTACTATATACTTACTTTAAAGAGGTGCCTTTACAACATTGGCCATTCACACCTCTGCAAATTAAATACTTAAGAGTTCAGGCATAATCGAAAGTTAATTTTTGAGTAATTTAAAAGAAAAGAAAAAATTAAAAGCACTTTAGCATCATTACCGTGCTATGGAAGAACGCCGTATAACATTCAGCCGTTGCCAAATTTCTTTTGATAAATCAGACATTTTCGGGAAAATTCGTAAATATTTTTATTCCAATTTTTCAGAGAATTTTCTTCGTAATCTGATGGGAAAATTTCAATGAAAAACATCCATAACTTTTTTTAAAAATAAATATTCTCCGATAGGAAGTTAAGCAATATTCGAATATGATCATATGGCGTTTTTCCTCAGTGCGGCATATCAGTGCTTCAGCATCAGTTTTAAGAAAATTTCGAGGGTAAGTGCCTTTTAGAGGGAGGGTGCAGAGGTTAGAAGAGTCAATTACACACGTCCCGAATGGGAAATCGTCTCGGTTCCCATTCGGGACATGTGTAATCGACTTTATGTGTTCGGGTCAAACTCACAGTGTGGAGCTCGAGTCCCACGATCAAATTAAGCCCATCAAAATGAGTCATGGATGTGACTGTTGAGTGTTGCCGATCAAATTTCAGAAGCGCCTCTACTTTATGATCATCGTGAATCGCGAACTGAGTATCAAAAAACAGTTGTTTGATACTCTGTTTGCGATTTGTTTTGATCATAAAATAGAGGTTAGAGTAATTTTGATGGGCAACACTCAGCAGTCCCACCGATGATTCATTTTGATGGGCTCAAGTTGATGGTGGAACCCGGGCTCCACACCGCGAGTTGGACCCGAGCTTAAGGTGATTCGTCAAGCTCAAGTGACGTGGTCGAACTGGCATGCGATATATCGCATCGAGTAGGTCAAAAATCTCGGTCGATTTTGAATTTTTAGCGAAAAAAAGGACGATAGCCCCTGCGCATGAACCTAAAGAATCATTCTAAACCCAAATATCAACAAAATTCCGAGAAATGAAAGCAGGATAGTGTTTGGAAAAAAACCTCGCATTCGATTCAGCCATCGATTTCTGTATCGAATGCGAGGTTTTTTTCCAAACACTATTCTGCTTTCATTTCTCTGAATTTTGCTGATTTTGGGGTTTAGAATGATTCTTTAGGCTCATGCGCAGGGGCTATCGTCCTTTTTTTGCTAAAAATTCAAAATCTGCCGAGATTTTTGACCTAATCGATGCGATATATCGCACTCCACTTCGACCACGTCATTTGAGCTTGACGAATCACCTTAAGGTGATTCGATGGACGCCATATTTTGTGTCAGAACGGCATACGATACATCGCATCAATTGGTTCCATTTTTTCAGCTTCTCGTCATTTTTCTCAAATTTTGAGATCGCAATTCTGTTGTCAGGAGACTAAAGCACTCACTTACCAATTTAAACAAAGAAATTCAACATAATAAAGGCGTTGTTGTTTTAGAGAGGTAATATCGCATTCGAGTGCTGATTCGATATCAGTATCGAATGCGACGTTTTCTCTCTGAAAAACCCACGCCTTTATTACGTTGAATTTCTTTGTTAAAATTGGTAAGTGAGTGCTTTAGGCTCCTGACAACAGAATTGCGATCTCAAAATTGGAGAAAAATGACGAGTAGCTGAAAAAATGGAACCAATTGATGCGATATATCGCATGGCGTTCTGACACAAAATATGGCGTCCATCGAATCACCTTAAGGAGGTCCCGGAAGTTCCGATTCAGCCGCGACGTGCATCTCACGGCCGTGACGCACAACGACGACGACCGCCGTCAGTTCCGGTCATAGTGCCTCCCACGGTCCGACGTCCGACGATCGGGTGGACACCCGCTGGACGCTCCGTCGACTGCTCTACCGTGATGACAGTGCCTCCGGATCAGCTTCACTCTCAGGCTGAGGCCTTTAGCCTCGGTCTGAAAGTGAAGTTGAGTCGGAGGCGCTGTCATCCGACCGAGCACTCGTCGGAGCGTCCGGCGTGCGGTCGTCCGCCCGGTCGGCGGATGTCGGGTCACGGTCCGACCTCCGACGATCGGGTGGACACCCGCTGGACGCTCCGTCGACTGCTCTACCGTGATGACAGTGCCTCCGGATCAGCTTCACTCTCAGGCTGAGGCCTTTAGCCTCGGTCTGAAAGTGAAGTTGAGTTGGAGGCGCTGTCGTCCGACCGAGCACTCGTCGGAGCGTCCGGCGCGCGGTCGTCCGCCCGGTCGGCGGAAGTCGGGTCCGACGTCCGATGATCGGGTGGACACCCGCTGGACGCTCCGTCGACTGCTCTACCGTGATGACAGTGCCTCCGTATCAGCTTCACTTTCAGGCTGAGGCCTTTAGTCTCGGTCTGAAAGTGAAGTTGAGTCGGAGGCGCTGTCATCCGACCGAGCACTCGTCGGGGCGCCCGGCGCGCGGTCGTCCGCCCGGTCGGCGGATGTCGTGCCGTCTGGAGGCGCTAGAGGAGCGACCTGCGGACACCGCCCCGGCCGCACGTGCGGTCCCGGTGGATGGTTGCGAGCACCTTGGAGGTGCTCTTTGTACCCTTGGTCGGTGACCTTGGGATTGGCTCCCGATGCCCAGGCTGGGACATGGTTACCAGCCTCTCTCTCTTTCTTTCTTTCCTTCCTCTCCTTCCTCTCCTTCCTTTCCTTCCTTTCCTTCCTCTCCTTCCTTTCCTTCCTACCTTTCCTTTCCTTCCTTTCCTTCCTTACTTTCTTCCTTTCTCTCTTTCATTTCTTTTTTCTCTTTTTTTGTTTTCTTACTGTGTTTGACTGATCGACTGTTTGACTGTTTGACTGTTTGACTGATTTGACTGATTGACTGATTGACTGGTACACTGGTTGACTGATTGACTGTTTGACTGCACTGGAATAAAAACACATTGGATCTAGAGTCCAGACTCTTGAAAACATTGACGAGAAAAAGGACTCTTGATTCAATCAGATTTAAGCTTAAATCAAAAGGAAATCCGCTCAAATTAAGAGGCTGTGTTCTTGATTGAAGTTTAAATCTGATTGAATCAGGAGTATTTTTTCTTGTCGATGTTTTTAAGAGTCGAGATTCTAGATCCAATGTGTTTTTTTTCTAGTGTGATTGCCTGTTTGACTGATTGACTCATTTGGTTAGGTGGGTTTCTTGAGCGTAGTGGTCTGTTAGTGCATGAGGGTGGTTTCACATTAACTGGAATAGTTTTGTCGCCGTAAAAGACAACACGTTTTTCGGTCATGTTTTTAGTAGTAATAATAATCACTCGAATTTTTTTGCATTAATCCACACAAGGTTACGTGTTATAACGCTTTTGAACGATTTATCGCTCTACTTTTCAATTTTAATATATAAATGGCCGAAAATGTGCTATCTGTTGCGCTGACTTTTTCCCGCGTAACAGCCAGCACATTTTCGGCCATTTATAAATTAAAATTGAAAAGTAGAGCGATAAATCGTTCAAAAGCGTTATAACACGTAACCCTGTGTGGATTAATGCAAAAAATTGGAGTGATTATCATTACTACTAAAAACATGACCGAAAAACGTGTTGTCTGTTACGGCGACAAAACTATTCCAGTTATCGTGAAACCACCGATGAGTTTTATCCCTCGCCTTCACTCACTCAAGAACCGCATGAAATTTTCACTGAAAAGCCGTGCCTTCAGTTTTTTGTGACTCTTTCACCCATAGACAGCAACAGCAACGCAGCCAGCAGCAGACGAAGAAGAACCAGCAGCGGAATTAGCAACAACAGCAGCAGTCTCAGAAAATCAAGAAATAATCATCGACTTCAAAGGTTCAATTCATGTTGGAAAGAGGCAGTAACGTCAGCAGCAGAGAGAGGGTCAGAAAAATGAGTAGAAGTGATAGAAGGACAAGCAAAAACAGCAACTGAAAAGAAGTTGAAAGAAGCAATAGCAAAAGCAATAATAGCCACCTCCGAAAAAATGGGGGAAAAACCGGCGCTCCGCTTTGCTCAGTTTCGCTCCAGTTTTTGAAGGGGCGTAGCTGCCAGTTAAAACATAGATGAAGTTGCTATTGTAATTATTAACTGTTTCGCCCCTTTCTCTCTCTTTCTAGTGAGGTTTTAAAATAAGTCGCTTTGTTAAAGATCATCAGGGCTGCCGATTCAGTAGTTAAACTCTAACGGCGAGTAATTTGAGCATCAATCAGTAAAACGTGAGTAAAATGAGTAATTTGCGGGTAATCCGACAATCCGTGAGTAACTTTCCAGTAGTCTCTAATAGAAATGGGGCGATCAATGAAATGAGGAATGATCCTTAATTAGTTCATATTTGGCGGGATTTGTATTTGTGATCAGCGAGTGTAATTATGAAGGATGAGTAAAGAGTGAGTAAAATTGAGGACGAAAGTAAAGCAGTATCCAACTGAGAACGACGAGTAAAGAGTGAGTAAAAACAATTAACGGAGAGTAACTGATGAGTAAAGTTTAGAAACGATGCACTGAGATAGTGAAATTGAAGACTGTGAGTAAAGAGCGAGTAAATTGAGAACGACGAGTAAAGAGTGAATAAAATTGAGAACGATGAGTAAAGAGTGAATAAAATTGAGAACGATGAATAAAGAGTGAATAAAATTGAGAACGATGAGTAAAGAGTGAGTATATACAATTAAGAATGATGAGTTAAGAGTGAGTATATACAATTAAGAACGATGAGTAAAGAGTGAGTAAAAGCATTAAACGGAGAGTAACTGGTGAGTAAAATCTAGAAACGATGAGTACTGAGTTAGTGAAATTGAGGACGGTAGTACCAAGTACCTACAGAGTTAGTAAAATTGAGCACGGTGAGTGATAGTGAGAAAAATCGAGAACATTGAGCAGCATATCCTGGAAAAAAATCTCCTGGATCCTGAGTCGAGACTCTTAAAAAAATTTACAGGAAAAAATACTTTTGATTCAATCGGATTTTTGCTTGAATCAAAAGGAAATCCTCTTAAATTAAGAGCCTTGCCTTTTGGTTCAAGCAAAAATCCACTTGATTCAAGAGTACTTTTATTTGTGAAATTATTTAAGAGGCTGGACTCAAAATCCAAGAGACTTTTATTCTAGTGTATAAGTAAAATTTAGAACGATGAGAGTGAAAAATTCACGAAACGTAAATAAGAGTGTCGGCAGCCCTGTTATGATGTGCATCTAGGGTAAACCGTTCTTGAGAAAGTCTTGAAAACCTGGAAAATGGGATTTTTACTACAGAACCTTGAAATTCTGTCTTCCAGTCGAAACGTCGTGTACTCATTATTTTCTACCTACGAACTCGAAAACACTGTAGACTTATATCGAAACTTCTGTCCTAGTGTTCTCGAATTGTAGATTTTTTCCAGCCTAAAAAGGCCTCTGGTTATTTTTGTTTTGTTTAAAGTGTATTCATGAGGAGTTGTGCCATAATCTCATCGAAAAGGCATGGAAAAGTCAGGGAATCTCATGTTTAAAAAGCCTAAAAGGTCTTGGACCCATGTATGACGAACTCGAGTTCGTCATTGAAGGAAAACATCACTTTCTACAGAATGTTCTCAAGCCAATAACGATGACAAATTAGAATTGATGCAACTCACAAGTATATTCGTAGTTTCAAGTTCATTTATTAAGTTATGTTACATCAGGTTCACAAAATCCTTGCAAATATGTTTTTTCTTAAGATTCTAAGCAACCAAATCAATTGGAACAAAACTGATAATTGAAAAATTATTGCATTTTCTACAAAATTGGACGTTATTACGATTGAAGGAGGCACGCCATTATGGTTTTATGGTCTTTTTTTCGTTTCTTGAATAGCCAGAAGAAAAATGGTTCCCGGTTGTATTTTTTGTTTCAAGATAATCTTTGGTCATCATTTTCGTCTTTAATTTTACTTTCATAATTTTTCTTGATCTTGTTTGTATTTTATCGCTACTAATGATGTTGTAACTTGTAAACACCTTATTTGGGCAGAATTTAAGCAAGCTAAGCACGTTTTCATATATATAATCCATTCCCTGGTGAACGTAAAATTTTTTCAAATATTAGTTCCTATCCAACTATTACGTGCCCGTGCCTATTCTTTTAGTGTTTTAGTGCGTACTGCGGTCTCAGTGATCGTGTTGCGAGTGCTTTCAGCTTGGCGTCGGGCAGTTGAATAACACTTTCCTGGTACGTATCTCTTAGTCTTTTCATTCTTGTGTTTAAATTTTCACTTCCTTGGTAAACATCCATTAAGCCCCTGTACTGCTGTGCTATAAGTGAAAACGCAGTATGATCTCTCAGCCGTTGCCAAATTTCCTTTGATAAATTCACAATTTCTTGGGGACATTCGTAAATATTTTTCCCCCAAGTTTTCAGAGAATTTTCTTTGCAATATAAAGTAAACGCCTTCAAATCTGGCGATACTTCTCGGTTCTCTGGGAGGTTAGGTTAGTTGCGTGACCCAACCAAACGCTTTGAACGCCTTCAAATCTGGTGATATCTCCCCCTTTGCCGGGAGGTTAGTTTAGGTGCGTGACCCAACTATGCCCTACATATCAACAATTGAGGAGTTCTTTGGCATAACCACGTATAACGAAAAATATGGTTGTGAGAAATACGCTTTTGAAAGTTTGACAGTGTATATTTTCGAAACTACTCAACCGATTTATAAAAACTGAAGACTTTTTTAAAGCTCATACTATCTAGAATTATTTTACAGAAGCACATGATCTTAAATTAACAGACGCTTTTGAGTAAATGAATCTGCTAAATAAATAATTATACGTGGTTTTAACTGAGATCGACTTCGAATGGGTATTTGTCTAATTGATTTTAATTTTTCATGAGTTAGAGGATGGATGAAAAAAAAGTAAATGTTAGTATGAATAATTTACCTTGCATTAGGTTCAAATAGTAAACAAAAAGTTTTAATATTCGCTGATATCGTCATCGGAGAGATCAGAGGGCCCTTGCCCATCGTCACCTGGAACGCTGTTTTGAAGGATTTACCAGGTCCTCGCCCCTTCATTCAAAAACTCATAGAGAGCTCTGACATCTGCTATTTTGGCCGGTTTCAAAGGTGGAAGAGTCGCTTGTGAGGGTTTTATGTCCAACTCTTGACGGGTAATATCGGCATTCTTCCAGTACTGGAAGTCCTCAAAATCGGGAGTGTACGTCTTAGAGGCTGAAATAGTTCCGTCTGGCTTGTATTTCAGCATGCAATATTTTTGAAGAGTAAAGCAACTATGCTTCTTCGTCGGTTTTTTCTTAAAAAAAGGACGCAATACAGTTTCCCATTCTTTAAAAAGCGATGGATCCCACGTGCTCCAATAGGGGAAAGGCTTTTCTCGACTTTTCGCGATGATTTTCAGATACTCCGCAGCAGTCTGAATAATGGGTAATTTTTTCAACTTTTTACCGTAAATCCCGAAATATCGATCGCAAATCGAGTAACTGTGCCCGCGAACAGGGTAAACATGCAGTATTTCGACGGCATACACTTCCGAAAACCAAGCACAAAAGCACATAAGCAAGAAGTTCTTATTTTGGCCACCACATGCGTCACTGAATAAAATTGCGCATTTAAATGGCTCACGGTCTATGAGTTCGATCAGAGAACGATACACTAAAGAAATGACAGAATTGGTGTTTTTTTTGGCCTCCGATTTCATACAACTGTACATGAAAGAGTGTGGACAATTGTGCACGTGCACATTAAATATGTAAAACCAAAATAAACGTTTATAAAATTGTTTGGTGCAATTTAATTTCGGCACTGGCAAATTTTGCGCATATAGTCAAACTCCAGAATAACAGTATTGGGATCACTTTCATACCCCCCGATGAGGTCACTTTTGAGTTGATTGTACGATTTAACTTTTTCCTTATGCAAATTATACCGAATTTTGCATTCATGATTAGAAAACCACGTTTACGCGTATACGTGGTTTTTCCGGAGAACGTCTCGGATGAGGAGGTGCGTGTGTTCGGACCGGCTTAACCTTAATAATTTTTCATCAGAAACATATACAAACTATTTGTACCAACAGCTCAGAGTCAGAGGATTTAGTAGAACCGATCTCCGAAGAAACGGCGTATACGCGTATACGTGGTTATGCCAAAGAACTCCTCAATTAAGATCCAAAATTGTCCCTCCACTTTCTGATCTCCATACTATCCTTTCAAAGTATTTTCGTGAAATCCCTCTCCTTTTCAAACGAATTAATCTCCAAATTGAATGTATTCTTTCCCTGTCCCAACTTTTAATTGTGTACTACCTTTTTTACCTTACTTACCTTTTTTATATTTGTTTTCCTTCATCCTTTGCAATAAAATGATCGAGATCATGAAAAAATAAGAAATTTACTTGGTAGTTTTGCCTTAAATTTACAGTTTTTTACAGCTAGTAAAATGAACCTGTGAGTGGAAAATAAGGTTTTTGTTCCAAGTCAAAAGCAGTTACACAATCTCAGCAAAATTGCAATGCTCCTGGTTCCTTTTTGCAAAATGCAATCGAAGTATCCTCAAGTCTGAAGGGTTTCATCGATTCGATCGATCAACTTGATCTTGAAGTTATATGAAAGCTCATAGCAAGCGATTTTACTGATAGAAGTCTACCTCCGATATTTTTTGACGCGAAAAAAATATTCTTCGCTTTTATGGGATCTAAAAATTCAGTTGTCTCAAGTTCTTTGAATGTTCGGATTGCTGGAGGTGAAAAAAATATCCGTAGAATGGCCGAATACATGTTGGATTGCTATTTAAATTAAATACTTTTTTCTTTATTTAAGGGTGGTGAGGGGAAGGGACAAGTGGACCCCGTTTAGAAGGAAAGAACCAAGCCACACCAGCTATTGCGCGAATTACAGTGGGCAATTTAATTTTTTACAGAACGTTTGTGCGTTTTCCTTTGAAAATTTTAAGGAATTTGCTTCGTGCTGTGCAGAAATTCACTGACTTTGCACGAAAACCCGCACAACCGTTTTCATGTAAAAAATTAAATATTCGCGTGCGAATTTT